>NC_092164.1:61278787-61308787 GCF_045791955.1 Oncorhynchus clarkii lewisi
TAGTGCAGCTCAGGGAGGTTATGGGCCGTGTTTATGAGAAGCACAAGGTGGGCCCGTACAACTGCTGTTGTCATGACTACATAGCTACCTCTTACCTGATCATTAGTTATTATGCATTATCAGATACAGTGACATGGGGATTGTGACCAGTATGACATCCTATAAGCACACGTTATTCTGAGACTGGGGTCGTGTAGATAGGATTCAACTGGCTGGGGTAGTGTAGATATGATTCAACTGGCTGGGGTAGTGTAGATATGATTCAACTGGCTGGGGTAGTGTAGATAGGATTCAACTGGCTGGGGTCGTGTAGATAGGATTCAACTGGCTGGGGTCGTGTAGATAGGATTCAACTGGCTGGGGTCGTGTAGATAGGATTCAACTGGCTGGGGTAGTGTAGATAGGATTCAACTGGCTGGGGTAGTGTAGATAGGATTCAACTGGCTGGGGTAGTGTAGATAGGATTCAACTGGCTGGGGTAGTGTAGATATGATTCAACTGGCTGGGGTAGTGTAGATATGATTCAACTGGCTAGGGTAGTGTAGATATGATTCAACTGGCTGGGGTAGTGTAGATATGATTCAACTGGCTAGGGTAGTGTAGATATGATTCAACTGGCTAGGGTAGTGTAGATATGATTCAACTGGCTGGGGTAGTGTAGATATGATTCAACTGGCTGGGGTAGTGTTGATAGGATTCAACTGCCTGGGGTAGTGTAGATAGGATTCAACTGCCTGGGGTAGTGTAGATAGGATTCAACTGGCTGGGGTAGTGTAGATAGGATTCAACTGGCTAATAGATCAGTGTAACGGTTGTTGGAAGGAGAGGACCAAGGTGCAGCGTGAAATGTGTCCATATTTATTAAATGAACACTGAAATAACAAGGAGAATGACCGAAACAGTTCTGGCTGGTACAGAAAACAACTACCCACAAAACCCATGTGGGCAAGAGCTACCTAAGTATGGTTCTCAATCAGAGACAACGACAGACAGCTGTCCCTGATTGAGAACCATACCCGGCCAAAAACAAAGAAATACAAAAACATAGAAAAAATAACATAGAATGCCCACCCTAGTCACAGGGCGTGACAATCAGTAGGAAAATGACTTTGAAGTCCTTCCTGTAACTCTTTGTTTTCTACCAACAAAAGGGTTCATGATCTGTTTAAGGATGTAATGAAATGTAAACACAGTTTGGACACCGCGCAGGAGCTAAAGGGTGCAAATGTCACCAGCCAGACCGCATTCAAAACCATGTCTGAGGATTTTGCACTTGACAAGCACTCATCCCAAAGGAGACTACCTCGAAAACCAATCGAGGCGCAATAACATTTTAATTGATGGAATTGAGGATGTAAAGACTGAAACTCGGCATGACACAGAAGTCAAGGTCAAGAAACTCCTGGCAGATCATCACAAACTGGATCCTAAACTGTTGGAGAGGGCCAGATTAACTCAAACTGGATCCTAAACTGATGGAGATGGCCAGATTAACTCAAACTGGATCCTAAACTGATGAAGAGAGCCATATTAACTCAAACTGGATCCTAAACTGATGTAGATGGAGAGGGCCAGATCAACTCAAACTGGATCCTAAACTGATGAAGAGGGCCAGATTAACTCAAACTGGATCTTAAACTGATGAAGAGGGCCAGATTAACTCAAACTGGATCCTAAACTGATGGAGATGGAGAGGGCTAGATCAACTCAAACTGGATCCTAAACTGATAGAGATGGAGAGGGCCAGATCAACTCAAACTGGATCCTAAACTGATGGAGATGGAGAGGGCCAGATCAACTCAAACTGGATCCTAAACTGATGGAGATGGAGAGGGCCAGATCAACTCAAACTGGATCCTAAACTGATGAAGAGGGCCAGATTAACTCAAACTGGATCCTAAACTGATGGAGAGGGCCAGATTAACTCAAACTGGATCTTAAACTGATGAAGAGGGCCAGATTAACTCAAACTGGATCCTAAACTGATGGAGATGGAGAGGGCTAGATCAACTCAAACTGGATCCTAAACTGATGGAGATGGAGAGGGCCAGATCAACTCAAACTGGATCCTAAACTGATGGAGATGGAGAGGGCCAGATCAACTCAAACTGGATCCTAAACTGATGAAGAGGGCCAGATTAACTCAAACTGGATCCTAAACTGATGGAGAGGGCCAGATTAACTCAAACTGGATCTTAAACTGATGAAGAGGGCCAGATTAACTCAAACTGGATCCTAAACTGATGGAGATGGAGAGGGCCAGATCAACTCAAACTGGATCCTAAACTGATGGAGATGGAGAGGGCCAGATCAACTCAAACTGGATCCTAAACTGATAGAGATGGAGAGGGCCAGATCAACTCAAACTGGATCCTAAACTGATGGAGATGGAGAGGGCCAGATCAACTCAAACTGGATCCTAAACTGATGGAGATGGAGAGGGCCAGATCAACTCAAACTGGATCCTAAACTGATGAAGAGGGCCAGATTAACTCAAACTGGATCCTAAACTGATGGAGATGGAGAGGGCCAGATCAACTCAAACTGGATCCTAAACTGATGAAGAGGGCCAGATTAACTCAAACTGGATCCTAAACTGATGGAGATGGAGAGGGCCAGATCAACTCAAACTGGATCCTAAACTCATGGAGATGGAGAGGGTGCATAGAAATGGCACTTTCTTCCCCAATAGATGGCCCAGATCTATAGTGGTGAAACTGCTGAGGTTCAAAGACAAGGAGGGGATTCTCAGGAGAGCCAAGTGCCTGAAGGGAACCAAAATCTTCATCAATTTAGACTTTTCCGAAAAGGTAAACATCAAAAGAAAGGAACTGCTGCCACGACTAATTCAAAAACAGAAGAAAGGTAACATCACATACCTGAAGTATGATCAGCTGGTCGTTCACCCCGCCTCTTGTAAGGCCTATGGCAAGTGACTCCGCTATAGTCAACTGACTCACACACACACACACCCACACACACACACATAGACAGACACACATATTTATTCTACTTTGTTCATGTGTTTCACCTAGCCTCGTGACCTAAAACACACACTGTTCTTATAGTCTTCAGTGGTGTTATGAGGACTGTGTCAATGTGGCTTCCATAGGAAGTGCACCCCATTGATCAAACTAACACCAAATGTGTGGTTGTATTGGACATGTGAGGCATGCATTTCTGTTTCCTTTCCACTCTCTGGATGATTCCCACTGTGTATCTCTCTTAGTTGGGCAGGATATCAACCCTGATAACATGGTCTCTAACCCATTAGATATTAATGAAGCCAAGGATATCAACCCTGATAACATGGTCTCTAACCCATTAGATATTAATGAAGCCAAGGATATCAACCCTGATAACATGGTCTCTAACCCATTAGATATTAATGAAGCCAAGGATATCAACCCTGATAACATGGTCTTTAACCCATTAGATATTAATGAAACCAAGGATATCAACCCTGATAACATGGTCTCTAACCCATTAGATATTAATGAAGCCAAAGATATCAACCCTGATAACATGGTCTCTAACCCATTAGATATTAATGAAGCCAACAATAAATATAATGATTGTGTTGATCCAGATTCAAATTTCCTGAAATTTACCCGGAGATGAGTCTATCACTTGTGATTACTTTAATGGTAAAACTTCTTTGGGATAGGGGGTGGTATTTTCACGTCCGGATGAAAAGCATGTCCAAAGTAAACTGCCTGTTTCTCAGGCCCATAAGCTAGGATGTGCATATAATTGGTAGATATAGATAGAAAACACTCCAACGTTTCTAAAACTGTTTAAGTCATGCTTGTGAGTATAACATTTTCTGAATCAAACACGCCAAATAAATGGACATTTTGGGGATCTAACGAAGGAATTAATCAATCAAACGGACCATTTGTGATGTTTATGGGACATATTGGAGTGCCAACAGAAGAAGATCTTCAAAGGTAAGACATGAATTATATCGTTATTCCTGAGTTTTGTGTCGTGCTTGGCTGGTTGAAAAATGTTTGTCATGCATTTGTATGATGGGTCGCTGTCCAGATAATCGCATGGTTTGCTTTCGCCTTAAAGCCTTTTTGAAAACTGACACTGTGGCTGGATTAACAAGACATTAAACTTCATTTTGGTGTATTATTTAATTTGAATTTGTCGCCATTTCACCGGATGTTGTCAAATCGTTCCCGCCGGTGGGGTTTGATCCATAATAGGTTATTAAATCGCTTATCTAATTCCAAAACAAGCAAATTTGTGACTTTTTTTTAAACATTTGCATTCTTCCTAAAAAATCACGACCCCCCCTTGTTCATTATCTATCTTCTCTCAGTCATGAATGTTCCATTGTTTCCCTTTCAGAAACATGGTTGACTGAAGAGACATCCAGGCTTTATGACATGTCTCCATATAATGATGTTCACCGCTGTAGAACATCAAGAGTGGGAGGAGGAGCGTCCATTTTTGTTCATAACTGTTTTAAGAGTTGGACTTACATCTGATAACATTGATGTTGAATCTCTTTTCATAGAAATGCCCTCCTGTAACTTTTGTGGTAAATAAAGTGGTAATTGGAATTTTCTATCGGCCACCCAAGTCTGACATTGGTAGTTTCATTAATATTCTTGCATCACACTTGGATTTTATTAATAATGAAGCTAAAATTACTTTTCTATTGGGTGATCACAACAAACTTATTTAAAAGTGAGAACCACACACTGACATCTGACTTGTTGAATACTTTATACTTCAGCTATCTGTGTCCCCTCATCTATAAGACCACAGAGTGACCAGTTCACCTGTATCACCTCATCTATAAGCCCACAGACTGACCAGTTCACCTGTATCACCTCATCTATAAGACCACAGACTGACCAGTTCACCTGTATCCCCTCATCTATAAGCCCACAGACTGACCAGTTCACCTGTATCCCCTCATCTATAAGACCACAGAGTGACCAGTTCACCTGTATCCCCTCATCTATAAGACCACAGACTGACCAGTTCACCTGTATCCCCTCATCTATAAAACCACAGACTGACCAGTTCACCTGTATCCCCTCATCTATAAGACCACAGACTGACCAGTTCACCTGTATCACCTCATCTATAAGCCAACAGACTGACCAGTTCACCTGTATCACCTCATCTATAAGACCACAGACTGACCAGTTCACCTGTATCCCCTCATCTATAAAACCACAGACTGACCAGTTCACCTGTATCACCTCATCTATAAGACCACAGACTGACCAGTTCACCTGTATCCCCTCATCTATAAGCCCACAGACTGACCAGTTCACCTGTGTCCCCTCATCTATAAGCCCACAGGCTGACCAGTTCACCTGTATCCCCTCATCTATAAGCCCACAGGCTGACCAGTTCACCTGTATCCCCTCATCTATAAGACCACAGACTGACCAGTTCACCTGTATCCCCTCATCTATAAAACCACAGACTGACCAGTTCACCTGTATCCACTCATCTATAAGACCACAGACTGACCAGTTCACCTGTATCACCTCATCTATAAGCCAACAGACTGACCAGTTCACCTGTGTCCCCTCATCTATAAGACCACAGACTGACCAGTTCATCACTATCCCCTCATCTATAAGACCACAGAGTGACCAGTTCACCTGTATCCCCTCATCTATAAAACCACAGACTGACCAGTTCACCTGTATCCACTCATCTATAAGACCACAGACTGACCAGTTCACCTGTATCACCTCATCTATAAGCCAACAGACTGACCAGTTCGCCTGTGTCCCCTCATCTATAAGACCACAGACTGACCAGTTCATCACTATCCCCTCATCTATAAGACCACAGAGTGACCAGTTCACCTGTATCCCCTCATCTATAAGCCCACAGACTGACCAGTTCACCTGTATCCCCTCATAAGCCCACAGACTGACCAGTAAGCCCACAGACTGACCAGTTCACCTGTATCCCCTCATCTATAAGACCACAGACTGACCAGTTCACCTGTATCCCCTCATCTATAAGACAGACACAGACTGACCAGTTCACCTGTATCCCCTCAGTCACCTATAAGCCCACAGGCTGACCAGTTCACCTGTATCCCCTCATCTATAAGACCACAGACTGACCAGTTCACCTGTATCCCCTCATCTATAAGCCCACAGACTGACCAGTTCACCTGTATCCCCTCATCTATAAGCCCACAGACTGACCAGTTCACCTGTATCCCCTCATCTATAAGCCCACAGACTGACCAGTTCACCTGTATCACCTCATCTATAAGCCCACAGACTGACCAGTTCACCTGTATCCCCTCATCTATAAGACCACAGACTGACCAGTTCACCTGTATCACCTCATCTATAAGCCCACAGACTGACCAGTTCACCTGTATCCCCTCATCTATAAGACCACAGACTGACCAGTTCACCTGTATCCCCTCATCTATAAGCCCACAGACTGACCAGTTCACCTGTATCCCCTCATCAATAAGCCCACAGACTGACCAGTTCACCTGTATCCCCTCATCTATAAGCCCACAGACTGACCAGTTCACCTGTATCCCCTCATCAATAAGCCCACAGACTGACCAGTTCACCTGTATCACCTCATCTATAAGCCCACAGACTGACCAGTTCACCTGACACCCTTATTGATCATATGTTGACAAATTATTTGAATAATGTGGCTAATATAGCTATGGTTTATACGGACATTGGTGACCACATTCTAATTGTCCACTTGTCTTTAGCAGCTAGAAATGAACAGATGGGAAAGGTTAATAGCATTACATTTAACAAAAGCGCTTTAAGATGTTGATTTGATGATATTTCATGGGATTTTTTTAATAATCAGGCCGATATGGAGTCTGTTTACCAGACTTTTCGCACATCTTTCAATTCTGTATTTCACCACTGCTTTCCCTTAGTTAAGTCACGTAAGAGAACAGCAGAAGGTTTCTGGAAACCTCAGTTTACAACTGGTCTCAAAAAATTCAGTTACATTTTTTTTTTTTTTTAGTGTCTCACAAATTCCTCTCCCCTGAATTTAGCAAATTACAAAAAGTTTGACAATAAATTTCCTCACCTACCTATATCCCCACAAGTATATTTTCCTAACAAATTCCAAGAATCTGTCACGCCCTGACCTTAGAGAGACGTTTTATTTCTCTATTTGGTTAGGTCAGGGTGTGATGTGGGGGTGGGCATTCTATGTTTTGTTTTCTAGGTTTCTTTATTTCTATGTTTTGGCCCGGGTATGGTTCTCAATCAGGGACAGCTGTCTATTGTTGTCTCCGATTGGGAATCATACTTAGGTAGCCCTTTTTCCCTCCTTTCAGTGTGGTTAGTTAACTTTGTTTGTGGCACTTAGCCCTGTAAGCTTCACGGTGGTTTTGTTGGCGACTTTTTAAAATTAAATAAAATGTATGCTCTCCACACTGCACTTTGGTCTGCTTCCAACAACACCCGTGACAGAATCCTTATAAAGTCAACAAGAAAAATTATCTATCAACTGTTGGAAAAGGCATCTACAACTATTTCATCTCAATGTATTGTTGGAAACAAGACCTATAATGACCCTGATGTTATTTCACGTGAATTTAATAACTTTTTTTGTGAATGTGGGTTCATCTCTGTCAAAGAAAATAGAGAAACAATAATGGATACTCTCTTGGCATCATTTTAGATGGATCCAAATGACAGTTGATCATGAAATATGACATTCTAAATTGCATAATTAAGTTTTTCATGATTATACATATCATTTGTGATATAGTTATGTTTATGATAGAGAACAATTTGTTTATGCAAACGTCTGTGCATCTACCAGGGCCAAGATATCCTGTGGCGTCCCACAGGGTTCGGTAATTAGACCTTAATTCCTAATCTATATCAATGACTTAGCTGCTCTGTCTTCTACTGTACCTCCCATTCTCTTAGCTGATGATACCAATTAGATTTTATCACATAAGAATTTTGATTCACTGGTTAATGAATCCAACTCAGTACGGCCAAATTTTCTGAATGGTTCCAGATAAACAAATTATCTTTAAATGTAACTTTATTGCATTCACTAGTAAGGATAATAAATATTGTATCCCAAAAAAATGAGCCAGAATCTGAATTGGTGGGAATGAAATTGAACAAGTCATGCCTAGTAGATTCCTCTGAGGTCTAATTGATGAAACGTTATCCTGGAAAGATCATATTACATTTGTCTGCAGCAAAGTGAGGAAATCTGGTATCATCAGAAAGGTTAGTGGTTTGGTTCATCAGCCTTGCTTCTCAACTCTATACTATAGCTTTATTGACCCATATCTCATTTACTGTATTATCTACACAAATAACTCATCACAAAATACGTTTGCAAGACTAGCAACCTCTGCTAATTACCTGGCTCCATCTGCAACTTTGTTTTAAGAAACTCAATATCTTGTCTATTTAAGACATTAATGTACACCAATTATGCACTTTTATCTACAAATAGTCATATCTCCCAGACAGGTTACCTAAACCCTTCAATGGATTCTTCCAGGTTCATTCTGAAGTCCATCTATATAACACAAGACACTGTGATAACCTTTACCCTGCCCACTGCCATACCTCACATAGTCAATTCTCTATCAGATACAGAGGTACCATACTCTGGAATTCTTATCTTCACATTGCCAAAACATCATCATCCCTCAACAACTTCAAGCGAAGACTGGGGGTCAGCCTGATGAACCAAACTACTCAGTAATCTCCTCCATGTAGACTGGGGGTCAGCCTGATGAACCACACTACTCAGTAATCTCCATGAAGACTGGGGGTCAGCCTGATGAACCATACTACTCAGTAATCTCCTCCATATAGACTGGGGGTCAGCCTGATGAACCAAACTACTCAGTAATCTCCTCCATGAAGACTGGGGGTCAGCCTGATGTACCATACTACTCAGTAATCTCCTCCATGAAGACTGGGGGTCAGTCTGATGAACCAAACTACTCAGTAATCTCCTCCATGAAGACTGGGGGTCAGTCTGATGAACCAGACTACTCAGTAATCTCCTCCATGAAGACTGGAGGTCAGCCTGATGAACCAAACTACTCAGTAATCTCCTCCATATAGACTGGAGGTCAGCCTGATGAACCAAACTACTCAGTAATCTCCTCCATGAAGACTGGGGGTCAGCCTGATAAACCAAACTACTCAGTAATCTCCTCCATGAAGACTGGAGGTCAGCCTGATGAACCAAACTACTCAGTAATCTCCTCCATATAGACTGGAGGTCAGCCTGATGAACCAAACTACTCAGTAATCTCCTCCATATAGACTGGAGGTCAGCCTGATGAACCAAACTACTCAGTAATCTCCTCCACATAGCCTAATTATTGCACACATGCACACACACATTTAGACAAAATAAATACTATTTGTTTTTTTCGTGATTACTTATACATTTATTTATACATTTTAGAATTTGTAGGTTTGGGTGTCTGTTCTAACAAACCTTTTTTATTTAGGTACTTACAGTGGTGTAGTGTAGTGTAGTGTAGTGGTGTGGGGTGTAGTGGTGTGGTGGGGTGTAGTGTAGTGGTGTGGTGTGGTGTGGGGTGTAGTAGTGTGGTGTAGTGTAGTGTAGTGTAGTGTAGTGTGGTGTGGTGTGGTGTGGCGTGGCGTGGCGTGGCGTGGCGTGGCGTGGCGTGGCGTGGCGTGGCGTGGCGTGCCGAGCCGAGCCGAGCCTTGGGCTTCCAACCTGCACAGCTTTTTTATATGTATTGTTGTTTAATACTTGTTTTCTTTGGTGCAAATAAATTCAACTTAAAGTATAATATTTGATCTTCTGGCCAGCAACCCCCCCCCCCCCCCCCCATCCCCAGTGCTAACTACCTTTCTCTCTGTGTGTGTGACTGGTCTGTCCTGCGACGCCTCACCACAGGGGCGTGTTCTGTCCTCCTGTTCCCTAGATGTAGACCATCATCTAATGCCTGTTAATAACATGGACAAACAGAACACACTGTCCAGCAACAATGTAGCAGAGATTACATCTTGTGCCCCATATTGCTCACACACACACACCCACCCTGGCCCCTGGGGAGAGAGAGAGGCTCAGCTTAGTGTGTGTTGGTTTGATACTAGCCAGGCATCTGACAGCTCAGCCCTGTGTGTCTGTATGTACCCTGTCTGAAGTAACAGGCCAGACCCCAGCTCAGCCCTGTGTGTCTGTATGTACCCTGTCTGAAGTAACAGGCCAGACCCCAGCTCAGCCCTGTGTGTCTGTGTGTCCCTGTCTGAAGTAACAGGCCAGACCCCAGCTCAGACCTGTGTGTCTGTGTGTCCCTGTCTGAAGTAACAGGTCAGACCCCAGCTCAGCCCTGTGTGTCTGTGTGTACCCTGTCTGAAGTAACAGGCCAGACCCCAGCTCAGACCTGTGTGTCTGTGTGTACCCTGTCTGAAGTAACAGGCCAGACCCCAGCTCAGCCCTGTGTGTCTGTGTGTACCCTGTCTGAAGTAACAGGCCAGACCACAGCTCAGACCTGTGTGTCTGTGTGTCCCTGTCTGAAGTAACAGGCCAGACCCCAGCTCAGACCTGTGTGTCTGTGTGTACCCTGTCTGAAGTAACAGGCCAGACCCCAGCTCAGCCCTGTGTGTCTGTGTGTACCCTGTCTGAAGTAACAGGCCATAACTCAGCTCAGACCTGTGTGTCTGTGTGTACCCTGTCTGAAGTAACAGGCCAGACCCCAGACCTCAGCTCAGACCCCAGACCTCAGCTCAGACATGTGTGTCTGTGTGTACCCTGTCTGAAGTAACAGGCCAGACCCCAGCTCAGACCTGTGTGTCTGTGTGTACCCTGTCTGAAGTAACAGGCCATAACTCAGCTCAGACATGTGTGTCTGTGTGTACCCTGTCTGAAGTAACAGGCCAGACCCCAGCTCAGACCTGTGTGTCTGTGTGTACCCTGTCTGAAGTAACAGGCCAGACCCCAGCTCAGACCTGTGTGTCTGTGTGTACCCTGTCTGAAGTAACAGGCCATAACTCAGCTCAGACCTGTGTGTCTGTGTGTACCCTGTCTGAAGTAACAGGCCAGACCCCAGCTCAGACCTGTGTGTACCCTGTCTGAAGTAACAGGCCAGACCCCAGCTCAGCCCTGTGTGTCTGTGTGTACCCTGTCTGAAGTAACAGGCCAGACCCCAGCTCAGACCTGTGTGTACCCTGTCTGAAGTAACAGGCCAGACCCCAGCTCAGCCCTGTGTGTCTGTGTGTACCCTGTCTGAAGTAACAGGCCAGACCCCAGCTCACCTGTGTGTCTGTGTGTACCCTGTCTGAAGTAACAGGCCAGACCCCAGCTCAGACTTGTGTGTCTGTGTGTACCCTGTCTGAAGTAACAGGCCAGACCTCAGCTCAGACCTGTGTGTCTGTGTGTACCCTGTCTGAAGTAACAGGTCAGACCCCAGCTCAGCCCTGTGTGTCTGTGTGTACCCTGTCTGAAGTAACAGGCCAGACCTCAGCTCAGACCTGTGTGTCTGTGTGTACCCTGTCTGAAGTAACAGGCCAGAGCCCAGCTCAGACCTGTGTGTACCCTGTCTGAAGTAACAGGCCAGACCCCAGCTCAAAACTGTGTGTACCCTGTCTGAAGTAACAGGCCAGACCCCAGCTCAGACCTGTGTGTACCCTGTCTGAAGTAACAGGCCAGACCCCAGCTCAGACCTGTGTGTACCCTGTCTGAAGTAACAGGCCAGACCCCAGCTCAGACCGGGAGATTAACTGATTAAAAAGAGCAGTTTCAGTCAGTACTGCAGTGCACACTGTCTGTGACTTACTGTTGCCTAGCGCCTTCGGCTCTGTGGACGCCAGGATGAAAAAAATAAAAGCAGTGCACTTAAAGCTAGTCCCCCTGCTGTTTTCGTACTGTAGCCAGTGCTGTGGTGCAATGCCCACCGTCTGTTCTCAAATGGACTGCACTGCTGCCAATCCTTGTATCCATTACAGTCCTTTTAAATGTATTAAGTAAACATATTTTAACTCTGCAGCTCTCTTTAAAGCTCACATGCTAAACCTTGTATCTGTGGCATTTCATTGGAGGCCAAATCCAGTAGAAGTCTTCTGTTTTCCATCGACCGGTGCTTAGTCACTATGGGGGTGCACTCTCACTTCTACCAGGGGAGGTTATTTTGGGCTTTTCCAGCCACATAGAGGGAACAGTGCTGCTGACACAAGCTGAATGCACATGTAGTATATTCCCCCAACAGCTCCACACTAGTTGTAGTATATTCCCCCAACAGCTCCACACTAGTTGTAGTATATTCCCCCAACAGCTCCACACTAGTTGTAGTATATTCCCCCAACAGCTCCACACTAGTTGAAGTATATTCCCCCAACAGCTCCACACTAGTTGTAGTATATTCCCCCAACAGCTCCACACTAGTTGTAGTATATTTCCCCAACAGCTCCACACTAGTTGTAGTATATTCCCCCAACAGCTCCACACTAGTTGTAGTATATTCCCCCAACAGCTCCACACTAGTTGTAGTATATTCCCCCAACAGCTCCACACTAGTTGTAGTATATTCCCCCAACAGCTTCACACTAGTTGTAGTATATTCCCCCAACAGCTCCACACTAGTTGTAGTATATTCCCCCAACAGCTCCACACTAGTTGTAGTATATTCCCCCAACAGCTCCACACTAGTTGTAGTATATTCCCCCAACAGCTCCACACTAGTTGTAGTATATTCCCCCAACAGCTTCACACTAGTTGTAGTATATTCCCCCAACAGCTCCACACTAGTTGTAGTATATTCCCCCAACAGCTCCACACTAGTTGTAGTATATTCCCCCAACAGCTCCACACTAGTTGTAGTATATTCCCCCAACAGCTCCACACTAGTTGTAGTATATTCCCCCAACAGCTCCACACTAGTTGTAGTATATTCCCCCAACAGCTCCACACTAGTTGTAGTATATTCCCCCAACAGCTCCACACTAGTTGTAGTATATTCCCCCAACAGCTCCACACTAGTTGTAGTATATTCCCCCAACAGCTCCACACTAGTTGTAGTATATTCCCCCAACAGCTCCACACTAGTTGTAGTATATTCCCCCAACAGCTCCACACTAGTTGTAGTATATTCCCCCAACAGCTCCACACTAGTTGAAGTATATTCCCCCAACAGCTCCACACTAGTTGTAGTATATTCCCCAACAGCTCCACACTAGTTGTAGTATATTCCCCCAACAGCTCCACACTAGTTGTAGTATATTCCCCCAATAGCTCCACACTAGTTGTAGTATATTCCCCCAACAGCTCCACACTAGTTGTAGTATATTCCCCCAACAGCTCCACACTAGTTGTAGTATATTCCCCCAACAGCTCCACACTAGTTGTAGTATATTCCCCCAACAGCTCCACACTAGTTGTAGTATATTCCCCCAACAGCTCCACACTAGTTGTAGTATATTCCCCCAACAGCTCCACACTAGTTGTAGTATATTCCCCCAACAGCTCCACACTAGTTGTAGTATATTCCCCCAACAGCTCCACACTAGTTGTAGTATATTCCCCCAACAGCTCCACACTAGTTGTAGTATATTCCCCCAACAGCTCCACACTAGTTGTAGTATATTCCCCCAACAGCTCCACACTAGTTGTAGTATATTCCCCCAACAGCTCCACACTAGTTGTAGTATATTCCCCCAACAGCTCCACACTAGTTGTAGTATATTCCCCCAACAGCTCCACACTAGTTGTAGTATATTCCCCCAACAGCTCCACACTAGTTGTAGTATATTCCCCCAACAGCTCCACACTAGTTGTAGTATATTCCCCCAACAGCTCCACACTAGTTGTAGTATATTCCCCCAACAGCTCCACACTAGTAGTTGTAGTATATTCCCCCAACAGCTCCACACTAGTTGTAGTATATTCCCCCAACAGCTCCACACTAGTTGTAGTATATTCCCCCAACAGCTCCACACTAGTTGTAGTATATTCCCCCAACAGCTCCACACTAGTTGTAGTATATTCCCCCAACAGCTAGTTGTAGTATATTCCAACAGCTCCACACTAGTTGTAGTATATTCCCCCAACAGCTCCACACTAGTTGTAGTATATTCCCCCAACAGCTCCACACTAGTTGTAGTATATTCCCCCAACAGCTCCACACTAGTTGTAGTATATTCCCCCAACAGCTCCACACTAGTTGTAGTATATTCCCCCAACAGCTCCACACTAGTTGTAGTATATTCCCCCAACAGCTCCACACTAGTTGTAGTATATTCCCCCAACAGCTCCACACTAGTTGTAGTATATTCCCCCAACAGCTCCACACTAGTTGTAGCTCCACACTAGTGTAGTATATTCCCCCAACAGCTCCACACTAGTTGTAGTATATTGTAGTATATTCCCCCAACAGCTCCACACTAGTTGTAGTATATTCCCCCAACAGCTCCACACTAGTTGTAGTATATATTCCCCCAACAGCTCCACACTAGTTGTAGTATATTCCCCCAACAGCTCCACACTAGTTGTAGTATATTCCCCCAACAGCTCCACACTAGTTGTAGTATATTCCCCCAACAGCTCCACACTAGTTGTAGTATATTCCCCCAACAGCTCCACACTAGTTGTAGTATATTCCCCCAACAGCTCCACACTAGTTGTAGTATATTCCCCCAACAGCTCCACACTAGTTGTAGTATATTCCCCCAACAGCTCCACACTAGTTGTAGTATATTCCCCCAACAGCTCCACACTAGTTGTAGTATATTCCCCCAACAGCTCCACACTAGTTGTAGTATATTCCCCCAACAGCTCCACACTAGTTGTAGTATATTCCCCCAACAGCTCCACACTAGTTGTAGTATATTCCCCCAACAGCTCCACACTAGTTGTAGTATATTCCCCCAACAGCTCCACACTAGTTGTAGTATATTCCCCCAACAGCTCCACACTAGTTGTAGTATATTCCCCCAACAGCTCCACACTAGTTGTAGTATATTCCCCCAACAGCTCCACACTAGTTGTAGTATATTCCCCCAACAGCTCCACACTAGTTGTAGTATATTCCCCCAACAGCTCCACACTAGTTGTAGTATATTCCCCCAACAGCTCCACACTAGTTGTAGTATATTCCCCCAACAGCTCCACACTAGTTGTAGTATATTCCCCCAACAGCTCCACACTAGTTGTAGTATATTCCCCCAACAGCTCCACACTAGTTGTAGTATATTCCCCCAACAGCTCCACACTAGTTGTAGTAGTTGTAGTATATTCCCCCAACAGCTCCACACTAGTTGTAGTATATTCCCCCAACAGCTCCACACTAGTTGTAGTATATTCCCCCAACAGCTCCACACTAGTTGTAGTATATTCCCCCAACAGCTCCACACTAGTTGTAGTAGTATTCCCCCAACAGCTCCACACTAGTTGAAGTAGTTGTCCACACTAGTATATTCCCCCAACAGCTCCACACTAGTTGTAGTATATTATTCCCCCAACAGCTCCACACTAGTTGTAGTATATTCCCCCAACAGCTCCACACTAGTTGTAGTATATTCCCCCAACAGCTCCACACTAGTTGTAGTATATTCCCCCAACAGCTCCACACTAGTTGTAGTATATTCCCCCAACAGCTCCACACTAGTTGTAGTATATTCCCCCAACAGCTCCACACTAGTTGTAGTATATTCCCCCAACAGCTCCACACTAGTTGTAGTATATTCCCCCAACAGCTCCACACTAGTTGTAGTATATTCCCCCAACAGCTCCACACTAGTTGTAGTATATTCCCCCAACAGCTCCACACCAGTTGTAGTATATTCCCCCAACAGCTCCACACTAGTTGTAGTATATTCCCCCAACAGCTCCACACTAGTTGTAGTATATTCCCCCAACAGCTCCACACTAGTTGTAGTATATTCCCCCAACAGCTCCACACTAGTTGTAGTATATTCCCCCAACAGCTCCACACTAGTTGTAGTATATTCCCCCAACAGCTCCACACTAGTTGTAGTATATTCCCCCAACAGCTCCACACTAGTTGTAGTATATTCCCCCAACAGCTCCACACTAGTTGTAGTATATTCCCCCAACAGCTCCACACTAGTTGTAGTAGCTCCACACTAGTTGTAGTATATTCCCCCAACAGCTCCACACTAGTTGTAGTATATTCCCCCAACAGCTCCACACTAGTTGTAGTATATTCCCCCAACAGCTCCACACTAGTTGTAGTATATTCCCCCAACAGCTCCACACTAGTTGTAGTATATTCCCCCAACAGCTCCACACTAGTTGTAGTATATTCCCCCAACAGTCCACACTAGTTGTAGTATATTCCCCCAACAGCTCCACACTAGTTGTAGTAGTATATTCCCCCAACAGCTCCACACTAGTTGTAGTTGTAGTATATCCCCCAACAGCTCCACACTAGTTGTAGTATATTCCCCCAACAGCTCCACACTAGTTGAAGTATATTCCCCCAACAGCTCCACACTAGTTGTAGTATATTCCCCCAACAGCTCCACACTAGTTGTAGTATATTCCCCCAACAGCTCCACACTAGTTGTAGTATATTCCCCCAACAGCTCCACACTAGTTGTAGTATATTCCCCCAACAGCTCCACACTAGTTGTAGTATATTCCCCCAACAGCTCCACACTAGTTGTAGTATATTCCCCCAACAGCTCCACACTAGTTGTAGTATATTCCCCCAACAGCTCCACACTAGTTGTAGTATATTCCCCCAACAGCTCCACACTAGTTGTAGTATATTCCCCCAACAGCTCCACACTAGTTGTAGTATATTCCCCCAACAGCTCCACACTAGTTGTAGTATATTCCCCCAACAGCTCCACACTAGTTGTAGTATATTCCCCCAACAGCTCCACACTAGTTGTAGTATATTCCCCCAACAGCTCCACACTAGTTGTAGTATATTCCCCCAACAGCTCCACACTAGTTGTAGTATATTCCCCCAACAGCTCCACACTAGTTGTAGTATATTCCCCCAACAGCTCCACACTAGTTGTAGTATATTCCCCCAACAGCTCCACACTAGTTGTAGTATATTCCCCCAACAGCTCCACACTAGTTGTAGTATATTCCCCCAACAGCTCCACACTAGTTGTAGTATATTCCCCCAACAGCTCCACACTAGTTGTAGTATATTCCCCCAACAGCTCCACACTAGTTGTAGTATATTCCCCCAACAGCTCCACACTAGTTGTAGTATATTCCCCCAACAGCTCCACACTAGTTGTAGTATATTCCCCCAACAGCTCCACACCAGTTGTAGTATATTCCCCCAACAGCTCCACACTAGTTGTAGTATATTCCCCCAACAGCTCCACACTAGTTGTAGTATATTCCCCCAACAGCTCCACACTAGTTGTAGTATATTCCCCCAACAGCTCCACACTAGTTGTAGTATATTCCCCCAACAGCTCCACACTAGTTGTAGTATATTCCCCCAACAGCTCCACACTAGTTGTAGTATATTCCCCCAACAGCTCCACACTAGTTGTAGTATATTCCCCCAACAGCTCCACACTAGTTGTAGTATATTCCCCCAACAGCTCCACACTAGTTGTAGTATATTCCCCCAACAGCTCCACACTAGTTGTAGTATATTCCCCCAACAGCTCCACACTAGTTGTAGTATATTCCCCCAACAGCTCCACACTAGTTGTAGTATATTCCCCCAACAGCTCCACACTAGTTGTAGTAGTTGTAGTATTCCCCCAACAGCTCCACACTAGTTGTAGTATATTCCCCCAACAGCTCCACACTAGTTGTAGTAGTTGTTCCCCCCCAACAGCTCCACACTAGTTGTAGTATATTCCCCCAACAGCTCCACACTAGTTGTAGTAGTTGTAGTATATTCCCCCAACAGCTCCACACTAGTTGTAGTATATTCCCCCAACAGCTCCACACTAGTTGTAGTATATTCCCCCAACAGCTCCACACTAGTTGTAGTATATTCCCCCAACAGCTCCACACTAGTTGTAGTATATTCCCCCAACAGCTCCACACCAGTAGTTGCTCCACAGTAGTTGTAGTATATTCCCCCAACAGCTCCACACTAGTTGAAGTAGTTGTAGTATATTCCCCCAACAGCTCCACACTAGTTGTAGTAGTTGTAGTATATTCCCCCAACAGCTCCACACTAGTTGTAGTATATTCCCCCAACAGCTCCACACTAGTTGTAGTATAGTCCCCCAACAGCTCCACACTAGTTGTAGTATATTCCCCCAACAGCTCCACACTAGTTGTAGTATATTCCCCCAACAGCTCCACACTAGTTGTAGTATATTCCCCCAACAGCTCCACACCAGTTGTAGTATATTCCCCCAACAGCTCCACACCAGTTGTAGTATATTCCCCCAACAGCTCCACACTAGTTGTAGTATATTCCCCCAACAGCTCCACACTAGTTGTAGTATATTCCCCCAACAGCTCCACACTAGTTGTAGTATATTCCCCCAACAGCTCCACACTAGTTGAAGCTAGTTGTAGTATTCCCCCAACAGCTCCACACTAGTTGTAGTATTGTAGTATATTCCCCCAACAGCTCCACACTAGTTGTATATTCCCCCAACAGCTCCACACTAGTTGTTGTAGTATTCCCCCAACAGCTCCACACTAGTTGTAGTAGTCCACACTAGTAGTATATTCCCCCAACAGCTCCACACTAGTTGTAGTATATTCCCCCAACAGCTCCACACTAGTTGTAGTATATTCCCCCAACAGCTCCACACTAGTTGTAGTATATTCCCCCAACAGCTCCACACTAGTTGTAGTATATTCCCCCAACAGCTCCACACTAGTTGTAGTATATTCCCCCAACAGCTCCACACTAGTTGTAGTATATTCCCCCAACAGCTCCACACTAGTTGTAGTATATTCCCCCAACAGCTCCACACTAGTTGTAGTATATTCCCCCAACAGCTCCACACTAGTTGTAGTATATTCCCCCAACAGCTCCACACTAGTTGTAGTATATTCCCCCAACAGCTCCACACTAGTTGTAGTATATTCCCCCAACAGCTCCACACTAGTTGTAGTATATTCCCCCAACAGCTCCACACTAGTTGTAGTATATTCCCCCAACAGCTCCACACTAGTTGTAACAGCTCCACACTAGTTGTATATCCCCCAACAGCTCCACACTAGTTGTTCCCCCAACAGCTCCACACTAGTTGTAGTATATTCCCCCAACAGCTCCACACTAGTTGTAGTATATTCCCCCAACAGCTCCACACTAGTTGTAGTATACACTAGTTGAAGCTACACCAGTTGTAGTATATTCCCCCAACAGCTCCACACTAGTTGTAGTATATTCCCCCAACAGCTCCACACTAGTTGTAGTATATTCCCCCAACAGCTCCACACTAGTTGTAGTATATTCCCCCAACAGCTCCACACTAGTTGTTGTAGTATATTCCCCCAACAGCTCCACACTAGTTGTAAGTATATTCCCCCAACAGCTCCACACTAGTTGTAGTATATTCCCCCAACAGCTCCACACTAGTTGTAGTATATTCCCCCAACAGCTCCACACTAGTTGTAGTATATTCCCCCAACAGCTCCACACTAGTTGTAGTATATTCCCCCAACAGCTCCACACTAGTTGTAGTATATTCCCCCAACAGCTCCACACTAGTTGTAGTATATTCCCCCAACAGCTCCACACTAGTTGTAGTATATTCCCCCAACAGCTCCACACTAGTTGTAGTATATTCCCCCAACAGCTCCACACCAGTTGTACTAGTTGTAGTATATTCCCCCAACAGCTCCACACTAGTTGTAGTATATTCCCCCAACAGCTCCACACTAGTTGTAGTATATTCCCCCAACAGCTCCACACTAGTTGTAGTATATATCCCCCAACAGCTCCACACTAGTTGTAGTAGTATATTCCCCCAACAGCTCCACACTAGTTGTAGTATATTCCCCCAACAGCTCCACACTAGTTGTAGTATATTCCCCCAACAGCTCCACACTAGTTGTAGTATATTCCCCCAACAGCTCCACACTAGTTGTAGTATATTCCCCCAACAGCTCCACACTAGTTGTAGTATATTCCCCCAACAGCTCCACACTAGTTGTAGTATATTCCCCCAACAGCTCCACACTAGTTGTAGTATATTCCCCCAACAGCTCCACACTAGTTGTAGTATATTCCCCCAACAGCTCCACACTAGTTGTAGTATATTCCCCCAACAGCTCCACACTAGTTGTAGTATATTCCCCCAACAGCTCCACACTAGTTGTAGTAGTATATTCCCCCAACAGCTCCACACTAGTTGTAGTATATTCCCCCAACAGCTCCACACTAGTTGTAGTAGTTGTAGTATATTCCCCCAACAGCTCCAGTTGTAGTATATTCCCCCAACAGCTCCACACTAGTTGTAGTATATTCCCCCAACAGCTCCACACTAGTTGTAGTATATTCCCCCAACAGCTCCACACTAGTTGTAGTATATTCCCCCAACAGCTCCACACTAGTTGTAGTATATTCCCCCAACAGCTCCACACTAGTTGTAGTTGTAGTATATTCCCCCAACAGCTCCACACTAGTTGTAGTATATTCCCCCAACAGCTCCACACTAGTTGTAGTATATTCCCCCAACAGCTCCACACTAGTTGAAGTATATTCCCCCAACAGCTCCACACTAGTTGTAGTATATTCCCCCAACAGCTCCACACCAGTTGTAGTATATTCCCCCAACAGCTCCACACCAGTTGTAGTATATTCCCCCAACAGCTCCACACTAGTTGTAGTATATTCCCCCAACAGCTCCACACCAGTTGTAGTATATTCCCCCAACAGCTCCACACTAGTTGTAGTATATTCCCCCAACAGCTCCACACTAGTTGTAGTATATTCCCCCAACAGCTCCACACTAGTTGTAGTATCCACACTAGTTGTAGTATATTCCCCCAACAGCTCCACACTAGTTGAAGTAGTTGTAGTATATTCCCCCAACAGCTCCACACTAGTTGTAGTAGTTGTAGTATATTCCCCCAACAGCTCCACACTAGTTGTAGTATATTCCCCCAACAGCTCCACACTAGTTGTAGTAGTTGTAGTATATTCCCCCAACAGCTCCACACTAGTTTTAGTATATTCCCCCAACAGCTCCACACTAGTTGTAGTAGTTGTAGTATATTCCCCCAACAGCTCCACACTAGTTGTAGTAGTTGTAGTATATTCCCCCAACAGCTCCACACTAGTTGTAGTAGTTGTAGTATATTCCCCCAACAGCTCCACACTAGTTGTAAGTAGTTGTAGTATATTCCCCCAACAGCTCCACACTAGTTGTAGTATAGTATATTCCCCCAACAGCTCCACACTAGTTGTAGTATATTCCCCCAACAGCTCCACACTAGTTGTAGTAGTTGTAGTATATTCCCCCAACAGCTCCACACTAGTTGTAGTAGTTGTAGTATCCCCCAACAGCTCCACACTAGTTGTAGTATATTCCCCCAACAGCTCCACACTTGTAGTATATTCCCCCAACAGCTCCACACTAGTTGTAGTAGTATATTCCCCCAACAGCTCCACACTAGTTGTAGTATATTCCCCCAACAGCTCCACACTAGTTGTAGTATATTCCCCCAACAGCTCCACACTAGTTGTAGTATATTCCCCCAACAGCTCCACACTAGTTGTAGTATATTCCCCCAACAGCTCCACACTAGTTGTAGTATATTCCCCCAACAGCTCCACACTAGTTGTAGTAGTTGTAGTATATTCCCCCAACAGCTCCACACTAGTTGTAGTACACTAGTTGTAGTATATTCCCCCAACAGCTCCACACTAGTTGTAGTATATTCCCCCAACAGCTCCACACTAGTTGTAGTAGTTGTAGTATATTCCCCCAACAGCTCCACACTAGTTGTAGTATATTCCCCCAACAGCTCCACACTAGTTGTAGTATATTCCCCCAACAGCTCCACACTAGTTGTAGTATATTCCCCCAACAGCTCCACACTAGTTGTAGTATATTCCCCCAACAGCTCCACACTAGTTGTAGTAGTTGTAGTATATTCCCCCAACAGCTCCACACTAGTTGTAGTATATTCCCCCAACAGCTCCACACTAGTTGTAGTATATTCCCCCAACAGCTCCACACTAGTTGTAGTATATTCCCCCAACAGCTCCACACTAGTTGTAGTATATTCCCCCAACAGCTCCACACTAGTTGTAGTAGCTCCACACTGTTGTAGTATATTCCCCCAACAGCTCCACACTAGTTGAAGTAGTTGTAGTATATTCCCCCAACAGCTCCACACCAGTTGTAGTATATTCCCCCAACAGCTCCACACCAGTTGTAGTATATTCCCCCAACAGCTCCACACCAGTTGTAGTATATTCCCCCAACAGCGCCACACTAGTTGTAGTATATTCCCCCAACAGCTCCACACCAGTTGTAGTATATTCCCCCAACAGCTCCACACCAGTTGTAGTATATTCCCCCAACAGCTCCACACTAGTTGTAGTATATTCCCCCAACAGCTCCACACCAGTTGTAGTATATTCCCCCAACAGCTCCACACCAGTTGTAGTATATTCCCCCAACAGCTCCACACTAGTTGAAGTAGTTGTAGTATATTCCCCCAACAGCTCCACACTAGTTGTAGTAGCTCCACACTAGTTGTAGTATATTCCCCCAACAGCTCCACACTAGTTGTAGTAGTTGTAGTATATTCCCCCAACAGCTCCACACTAGTTGTAGTAGCTCCACACTAGTTGTAGTATATTCCCCCAACAGCTCCACACTAGTTGTAGTAGTAGTATATTCCCCCAACAGCTCCACACTAGTTGTAGTAGTTGTAGTATATTCCCCCAACAGCTCCACACTAGTTGTAGTAGTTGTAGTATATTCCCCCAACAGCTCCACACTAGTTGTAGTAGTTGTAGTATATTCCCCCAACAGCTCCACACTAGTTGTAGTTTGTAGTATATTCCCCCAACAGCTCCACACTAGTTGTAGTAGTTGTAGTATATTCCCCCAACAGCTCCACACTAGTTGTAGTAGTTGTAGTATATTCCCCCAACAGCTCCACACTAGTTGTAGTAGTTGTAGTATATTCCCCCAACAGCTCCACACTAGTTGTAGTAGTTGTAGTATATTCCCCCAACAGCTCCACACCAGTTGTAGTATATTCCCCCAACAGCTCCACACTAGTTGTAGTATATTCCCCCAACAGTCCACACTAGTTGTAGTATATTCCCCCAACAGTTGTAGTAGTTGTATTCCCCCAACAGCTCCAGTAGTTGTAGTATATTCCCCCAACAGCTCCACACTAGTTGTAGTATATTCCCCCAACAGCTCCACACTAGTTGTAGTATATTCCCCCAACAGCTCCACACTAGTTGTAGTATATTCCCCCAACAGCTCCACACTAGTTGTAGTATTGTATTCCCCCAACAGCTCCACACTAGTTGTAGTATATTCCCCCAACAGCTCCACACTAGTTGTAGTATATTCCCCCAACAGTCCACACTAGTTGTAGTATATTCCCCCAACAGCTCCACACTAGTTGTAGTATATTCCCCCAACAGCTCCACACTAGTTGTAGTATATTCCCCCAACAGCTCCACACTAGTTGTAGTAGTTGTAGTATATTCCCCCAACAGCTCCACACTAGTTGTAGTATATTCCCCCAACAGCTCCACACTAGTTGTAGTATATTCCCCCAACAGCTCCACACTAGTTGTAGTATATTCCCCCAACAGCTCCACACTAGTTGTAGTATATTCCCCCAACAGCTCCACACTAGTTGTAGTATATTCCCCCAACAGCTCCACACTAGTTGTAGTAGCTCCACACTGTTGTAGTATATTCCCCCAACAGCTCCACACTAGTTGTAGTAGTTGTAGTTCCCCCAACAGCTCCACACTAGTTGTAGTATATTCCCCCAACAGCTCCACACTAGTTGTAGTAGTTGTATATATTCCCCCAACAGCTCCACACTAGTTGTAGTAGTTGTATTCCCCCAACAGCTCCACACTAGTTGTAGTAGCTCCACACTAGTTGTAGTATATTCCCCCAACAGCTCCACACTAGTTGTAGTATATTCCCCCAACAGCTCCACACTAGTTGTAGTATATTCCCCCAACAGCTCCACACTAGTTGTAGTATATTCCCCCAACAGCTCCACACTAGTTGTAGTATATTCCCCCAACAGCTCCACACTAGTTGTAGTAGTTGTAGTATATTCCCCCAACAGCTCCACACTAGTTGTAGTATATTCCCCCAACAGCTCCACACTAGTTGTAGTATATTCCCCCAACAGCTCCACACTAGTTGTAGTATATTCCCCCAACAGCTCCACACCAGTTGTAGTATATTCCCCCAACAGCTCCACACTAGTTGTAGTATATTCCCCCAACAGCTCCACACTAGTTGTAGTATATTCCCCCAACAGCTCCACACTAGTTGTAGTATATTCCCCCAACAGCTCCACACTAGTTGTAGTATATTCCCCCAACAGCTCCACACTAGTTGTAGTATATTCCCCCAACAGCTCCACACTAGTTGTAGTATATTCCCCCAACAGCTCCACACTAGTTGTAGTATATTCCCCCAACAGCTACACTAGTATTATCCCCCAACAGCTCCACACTAGTTGTAGTAGTTGTAGTATATTCCCCCAACAGCTCCACACTAGTTGTAGTATATTCCCCCAACAGCTCCACACTAGTTGTAGTATATTCCCCCAACAGCTCCACACTAGTTGTAGTATATTCCCCCAACAGCTCCACACTAGTTGTAGTATATTCCCCCAACAGCTCCACACTAGTTGTAGTAGTAGTTGTAGTATATTCCCCCAACAGCTCCACACTAGTTGTAGTAGTTGTAGTATATTCCCCCAACAGCTCCACACTAGTTGTAGTAGTTGTAGTATATTCCCCCAACAGCTCCACACTAGTTGTAGTAGTTGTAGTATATTCCCCCAACAGCTCCACACTAGTTGTAGTAGTTGTAGTATATTCCCCCAACAGCTCCACACTAGTTGTAGTAGTTGTAGTATATTCCCCCAACAGCTCCACACTAGTTGTAGTATATTCCCCCAACAGCTCCACACTAGTTGTAGTAGTATATTCCCCCAACAGCTCCACACTAGTTGTAGTATTGTAGTATATTCCCCCAACAGCTCCACACTAGTTGTAGTAGTTGTAGTATATTCCCCCAACAGCTCCACACTAGTTGTAGTATATTCCCCCAACAGCTCCACACTAGTTGTAGTATATTCCCCCAACAGCTCCACACTAGTTGTAGTATATTCCCCCAACAGCTCCACACTAGTTGTAGTATATTCCCCCAACAGCTCCACACTAGTTGTAGTAGTTGTAGTATATTCCCCCAACAGCTCCACACTAGTTGTAGTATATTCCCCCAACAGCTCCACACTAGTTGTAGTATATTCCCCCAACAGCTCCACACTAGTTGTAGTATATTCCCCCAACAGCTCCACACTAGTTGTAGTATATTCCCCCAACAGCTCCACACTAGTTGTAGTATATTCCCCCAACAGCTCCACACTAGTTGTAGTAGTTGTAGTATATTCCCCCAACAGCTCCACACTAGTTGTAGTATATTCCCCCAACAGCTCCACACTAGTTGTAGTATATTCCCCCAACAGCTCCACACTAGTTGTAGTAGTATATTCCCCCAACAGCTCCACACTAGTTGTAGTATATTCCCCCAACAGCTCCACACTAGTTGTAGTAGTTGTAGTATATTCCCCCAACAGCTCCACACTAGTTGTAGTATATTCCCCCAACAGCTCCACACTAGTTGTAGTATATTCCCCCAACAGCTCCACACTAGTTGTAGTATATTCCCCCAACAGCTCCACACTAGTTGTAGTATATTCCCCCAACAGCTCCACACTAGTTGTAGTATATTCCCCCAACAGCTCCACACTAGTTGTAGTATATTCCCCCAACAGCTCCACACTAGTTGTAGTAGTTGTAGTATATTCCCCCAACAGCTCCACACTAGTTGTAGTAGTTGTAGTATATTCCCCCAACAGCTCCACACTAGTTGTAGTAGTTGTAGTATCCCCCAACAGCTCCACACTAGTTGTAGTAGTTGTAGTATATTCCCCCAACAGCTCCACACTAGTTGTAGTAGTTGTAGTATATTCCCCCAACAGCTCCACACTAGTTGTAGTAGTTGTAGTATATTCCCCCAACAGCTCCACACTAGTTGTAGTAGTTGTAGTATATTCCCCCAACAGCTCCACACTAGTTGTAGTAGTTGTAGTATATTCCCCCAACAGCTCCACACTAGTTGTAGTATATTCCCCCAACAGCTCCACACTAGTTGTAGTAGTTGTAGTATATTCCCCCAACAGCTCCACACTAGTTGTAGTAGTTGTAGTATATTCCCCCAACAGCTCCACACTAGTTGTAGTAGTTGTAGTATATTCCCCCAACAGCTCCACACTAGTTGTAGTATATTCCCCCAACAGCTCCACACTAGTTGTAGTATATTCCCCCAACAGCTCCACACTAGTTGAAGTATATTCCCCCAACAGCTCCACACTAGTTGTAGTATATTCCCCCAACAGCTCCACACTAGTTGTAGTATATTCCCCCAACAGCTCCACACTAGTTGTAGTAGTTGTAGTATATTCCCCCAACAGCTCCACACTAGTTGTAGTATATTCCCCCAACAGCTCCACACTAGTTGTAGTATATTCCCCCAACAGCTCCACACTAGTTGTAGTATATTCCCCCAACAGCTCCACACTAGTTGTAGTATATTCCCCCAACAGCTCCACACTAGTTGTAGTAGTTGTAGTATATTCCCCCAACAGCTCCACACTAGTTGTAGTATATTCCCCCAACAGCTCCACACTAGTTGTAGTATATTCCCCCAACAGCTCCACACTAGTTGTAGTAGTTGTAGTATATTCCCCCAACAGCTCCACACTAGTTGTAGTATATTCCCCCAACAGCTCCACACTAGTTGTAGTATATTCCCCCAACAGCTCCACACTAGTTGTAGTATATTCCCCCAACAGCTCCACACTAGTTGTAGTATATTCCCCCAACAGCTCCACACTAGTTGTAGTAGTTGTAGTATATTCCCCCAACAGCTCCACACTAGTTGTAGTAGTTGTAGTATATTCCCCCAACAGCTCCACACTAGTTGTAGTAGTTGTAGTATATTCCCCCAACAGCTCCACACTAGTTGTAGTAGTTGTAGTATATTCCCCCAACAGCTCCACACTAGTTGTAGTAGTTGTAGTATATTCCCCCAACAGCTCCACACTAGTTGTAGTAGTTGTAGTATATTCCCCCAACAGCTCCACACTAGTTGTAGTAGTTGTAGTATATTCCCCCAACAGCTCCACACTAGTTGTAGTAGTTGTAGTATATTCCCCCAACAGCTCCACACTAGTTGTAGTAGTTGTAGTATATTCCCCCAACAGCTCCACACTAGTTGTAGTATATTCCCCCAACAGCTCCACACTAGTTGTAGTATATTCCCCCAACAGCTCCACACTAGTTGAAGTATATTCCCCCAACAGCTCCACACTAGTTGTAGTATATTCCCCCAACAGCTCCACACTAGTTGTAGTAGTTGTAGTATATTCCCCCAACAGCTCCACACTCCACACTTTTCTTTATTTTACTATTTTCTATGTTGTAGAATAAAAGGTGTGTCTTGTTAAAAGTTAAATTGTTATAGTGAGATGTGGTGTGTCAGGTAATTCTGTTATTATAGTGAGATGTAGTGTGTCAGGTAATTCTGTTATTATAGTGAGATGTGGTGTGACAGGTAATTCTGTTATTATAGTGAGATGTGGTGTGTCAGGTAATTCTGTTATTATAGTGAGATGTGGTGTGTCAGCTCCACCACTGTTATTATAGTGAGATGTGGTGTGCCAGGTAATTCTGTATTATAGTCCAGGTAATTCTGTTATTATAGTGAGATGTGGTGTGCCACTAGTAATTCTGTTATTATAGTGAGATACAGGTTATTATGTTATTATAGTGAGATGTGGTGTGCCAGGTATTATGTTATTATATTGAGATGTGGTGTGCCAGGTATTAATTCTGTTATTATAGTGAGATGTGGTGTGTCAGTGTGTCAGGTAATTCTGTTATTATAGTGAGATGTAGTGTGTCAGGTAATTCTGTTATTATAGTGAGATGTGGTGTGACAGGTAATTCTGTTATTATAGTGAGATGTGGTGTGTCAGGTAATTCTGTTATTATAGTGAGATGTGGTGTGACAGGTTATTACGTTATTATAGTGAGATGTGGTGTGTCAGGTTATTATGTTATTATAGTGAGATGTGGTGTGACAGGTTATTACGTTATTATAGTGAGATGTGGTGTGTCAGGTTATTATGTTATTATAGTGAGATGTGGTGTGACAGGTTATTACGTTATTATAGTGAGATGTGGTGTGTCAGGTTATTATGTTATTATAGTGAGATGTGGTGTGACAGGTTATTACGTTATTATAGTGAGATGTGGTGTGTCAGGTTATTATGTTATTATAGTGAGATGTGGTGTGTCAGGTTATTATGTTATTATAGTGAGATGTGGTGTGACAGGTTATTATGTTATTATAGTGAGATGTAGTGTGTCAGGTTATTACGTTATTATAGTGAGATGTGGTGTGTCAGGTTATTATGTTATTATAGTGAGATGTGGTGTGTCAGGTAATTCTGTTATTATAGTGAGATGTGGTGTGTCAGGTTATTATGTTATTATAGTGAGATGTGGTGTGCCAGGTATTATGTTATTATAGTGAGATGTAGTGTGTCAGGTAATTCTGTTATTATAGTGAGATGTAGTGTGTCAGGTAATTCTGTTATTATAGTGAGATGTAGTGTGTCAGGTAATTCTGTTATTATAGTGAGATGTGGTGTGCCAGGTATTATGTTATTATAGTGAGATGTAGTGTGTCAGGTTATTCTGTTATTATAGTGAGATGTGGTGTGTCAGGTAATTCTGGAGTTCTCTGCTCCTTCTCAGTGGGTGAAGTGTGAGGAAAGACTGTTACACGTTGTCACACCTTGCTGCATTGTGCATTATGGACCCTTTTCACACCTTCAACTTGCTGATACATTTTTCACCGTGCTGCATAATTCTATCATAATTCATTCATAAAGAAATGTTTATTAGAGGCTCAGTCAAGGTTGTTGAGAGAAAATGTTGACTTCCCATGCTTTATATTTCAGGGATGATGTGTGATGTTTCTACTGTGTTCTCACCCAGTGTGTAACCATAGAATGAATATGAGTAGAACTGGGATCCCCAGTCAAGTCAACGATGCCATAATGGGTGAACTGGTGGCCATTTTGAGTTTCCCCATATGATTATAGCAGGAATTCTAATTCTACGGTTCTTTTTTCTCTCTCTCTCTCTCACTTACAGAATATGACAGACACCTAGCGCACAGCAAAGGCATGGCGACAGCATACCTGGACCCCAACCTCAACCACGCCCTGGCTGGGGGGGCCAAGTCGCGCCTCAGCGCGGGCACAGGCACGGCCACAGAGCGAGCCCCCGGGGCTCCAGACAGGGTCCTGAAGGTCTTCCATCACTTCGAGAGCAACAGCGAGCACAGCACATGGGCCAGTAACATCCGCCATGGGGACGCCACCGATGTCAGGGTAAGACAGACGGCAAATGTCTCAACAGGGGTCACACACCCACTCAGTTGAAGTTGATGTTGCCACTAATCACAGGTCTGGGATCTGATTATCACACACGATGGAACAGCATCTGACCCTGCATCAGAACTAGAGCCAATCAGTGTAGACCCAGCTTTAACCTGCAACTCATTTTACATTTACATTTAACATTTTAGTCATTTAGCAGATGCTCTTATCCAGAGCGATTTACAGGAGCAATTAGGGTTAAGTGCCTTCCTCAAGGGCACATCAACAGATTTTTCACCTAGTCAGCTCGGAGATTCGAACCAGCGACTTTTCGGTTACTGCTGCCATGTAATGGATAATGGACCTATATATTTTTTGAGTAATATAATATTT